>NW_022261980.1:15404292-15416792 GCF_002021735.2 Oncorhynchus kisutch
TCCTAGGAAGGTTAAGTGGTTTGTCGGTGTGTGTTTCAGTAACAGGGTCTGGATGGCTCCTAGGAAGGTGAAGTGGTTTGTCACTGTGTGTTTCAGTAACAGGGTCTGGATGGCTCCTAGGAAGGTGAAGTGGTTTGTCACTGTGTGTTTCAGTAACAGGGTCTGGATGGCTCCTAGGAAGGTGAAGTGGTTTGTCTGTGTGTGTTTCAGTAACAGGGTCTGGATGGCTCCTAGGAAGGTGAAGTGGTTTGTCTGTGTGTGTTTCAGTAACAGGGTCTGGATGGCTCCTAGGAAGGTTAAGTGGTTTGTCTGTGTGTGTTTCAGTAACAGGGTCTGGATGGCTCCTAGGAAGGTTAAGTGGTTTGTCGGTGTGTGTTTCAGTAACAGGGGTGACCAGGGTCTGGATGGCTCCTAGGAAGGTTAAGTGGTTTGTCGGTGTGTGTTTCAGTAACAGGGGTCAACAGGGTCTGGATGGCTCCTAGGAAGGTTAAGTGGGTTGTCGGTGTGTGTTTCAGTAACAGGGGTGACCAGGGTCTGGATGGCTCCTATGAAGGTTAAGTGGTTTGTCGGTGTGTGTTTCAGTAACAGGGGTGACCAGGGTCTGGATGGCTCCTAGGAAGGTTAAGTGGTTTGTCTGTGTGTGTTTCAGTAACAGGGTCTGGATGGCTCCTAGGAAGGTGAAGTGGTTTGTCTGTGTGTGTTTCAGTAACAGTGGTGACCAGGGTCTGGATGGCTCCTAGGAAGGTTAAGTGGTTTGTCGGTGTGTGTTTCAGTAACAGGGTCTGGATGGCTCCTAGGAAGGTTAAGTGGTTTGTCTGTGTGTGTTTCAGTAACAGGGTCTGGATGGCTCCTAGGTAGGTGAAGTGGTTTGTCTGTGTGTGTTTCAGTAACAGGGTCTGGATGGCTCCTAGGAAGGTTAAGTGGTTTGTCTGTGTGTGTTTCAGTAACAGGGTCTGGATGGCTCCTAGGAAGGTTAAGTGGTTTGTCGGTGTGTGTTTCAGTAACAGGGGTGACCAGGGTCTGGATGGCTCCTAGGAAGGTTAAGTGGTTTGTCGGTGTGTGTTTCAGTAACAGGGTCTGGATGGCTCCTAGGAAGGTTAAGTGGTTTGTCGGTGTGTGTTTCAGTAACAGTGGTGACCAGGGTCTGGATGGCTCCTAGGAAGGTTAAGTGGTTTGTCGGTGTGTGTTTCAGTAACAGTGGTGACCAGGGTCTGGATGGCTCCTAGGAAGGTTAAGTGGTTTGTCGTTGTGTGTTTCAGTAACAGGGTCTGGATGGCTCCTAGGAAGGTTAAGTGGTTTGTCGGTGTGTGTTTCAGTAACAGGGGTGACCAGGGTCTGGATGGCTCCTAGGAAGGTTAAGTGGTTTGTCCATGTGTGTTTCAGTAACAGGGGTCAACAGGGTCTGGATGGCTCCTAGGAAGGCTAAGTGGTTTGTCTGTGTGTGTTTCAGTAACAGGGTCTGGATGGCTCCTAGGAAGGTTAAGTGGTTTGTCGGTGTGTGTTTCAGTAACAGGGGTGACCAGGGTCTGGATGGCTCCTAGGAAGGTTAAGTGGTTTGTCCATGTGTGTTTCAGTAACAGGGTCTGGATGGCTCCTAGGAAGGTTAAGTGGTTTGTCCATGTGTGTTTCAGTAACAGGGTCTGGATGGCTCCTAGGAAGGCTAAGTGGTTTGTCTGTGTGTGTTTCAGTAACAGGGTCTGGATGGCTCCTAGGAAGGTTAAGTGGTTTGTCCATGTGTGTTTCAGTAACAGGGGTGACCAGGGTCTGGATGGCTCCTAGGAAGGCTAAGTGGTTTGTCGGTGTGTGTTTCAGTAACAGGGGTCAACAGGGTCTGGATGGCTCCTAGGAAGCCCTGGTCAATCTTCACAGCCATCTGCTGGACCGTCTACAGCATCTATTCTAATACTCTGCAATTCTAATATAAAGTAGACATGTTTAAACTCCTTTATTTCCTCTATCCTGTCTGGTTACGTCCATTCTTCTACCAATAGGGGGCAGTATTCCCCATGGTTACACTACAGTCCA
Organism: Oncorhynchus kisutch; assembly: GCF_002021735.2. Taxonomy (NCBI): domain Eukaryota; kingdom Metazoa; phylum Chordata; class Actinopteri; order Salmoniformes; family Salmonidae; genus Oncorhynchus; species Oncorhynchus kisutch. The sequence goes on from NW_022261980.1 coordinate 15,406,318, forward strand.
TTCTTCTACCAATAGGGGGCAGTATTCCCCATGGTTACACTACAGTCCATTCTTCTACCAATAGGGGGCAGTATTCCCCATGGTTACACTACAGTCCATTCTTCTACCAATAGGGGGCAGTATTCCCCATGGTTACACTACAGTCCATTCTTCTACCACCAGGGGGCAGTATGTCCATGTTTACACTACAGTACATTCTTCTACCACCAGGGGGCAGTATTACCATGTTTACACTACAGTCCACCTCCTCGTTCTCCTGAACCCCAGAGCAGAATACCGGCACCTCTTATAGAATATTATCTCTAAAATATCATGAGTACCAGCCCCCTTTATCATGAGTACCAGTCTCCATTTATCATGAGTACCAGTCCCCTTTTATCATGAGTACCAGTCCCCTTTTATCATGAGTACCAGCCCCCTTTATCATGAGTACCAGCCCCCTTTTATCATGAGTATCAGCCCCCTTTTGTCATGAGTACCAGTCCCATTTATCATGAGTACCAGCCCCCTTTTATCATGAGTACCAGTCCCATTTATCATGAGTACCAGCCCCCTTTTATCATGAGTACCAGCCCCCTTTTATGATGAGTACCAGCCCCCTTTTATGATGAGTACCAGCCCCCATTTATCATGAGTACCAGTCCCATTTTCTGTCCACTTCAACCATCGCCTCAGAGGCATCTGCATGTGTGTCTGTGTTACCGTCTGTTGGTCAATGTGTGCTTCAGCAGCTCTGGTTCTGCAACTGGCCGTGTCCCTAGCCGTGTCTGTGTCCCTGTCCCCGGCCGTGTCCGTGTCCCTGTCCGTGTCCCTGGCCGTGTCCCTGTCCCTAGCAGTGTCCCTAGCCGTGTCCCTGTCCCTGTCCCTAGCCGTGTCCCTGTCCCTAGCAGTGTCCCTAGCCGTGTCCCTGTCCCTAGCAGTGTCCCTAGCCGTGTCCCTGTCCCTAGCAGTGTCCCTAGCAGTGTCCCTGTCCCTAGCAGTGTCCCTAGCCGTGTCTGTGTCTAGGTCAGTTACCTTCTGTTTGTCCACATGCGATTCGGCAGCTGGGGTGAACAGGGCCAAGATGGCTCCCAGGAATCCCTGGTCAATCTTCACAGCCATCTCCTGGACCAGAACCATGAAGTACCTTTAACACAGATCACAGTATAACTACTTGGTCAGAGAGACCGGTGAAGGACTCACCCTGAACTAAAACACAGATCACAGTATAACTACTGGGTCAGAGAGACTGGTGAAGGGGACTCACCCTGAACTAAAACACAGATCACAGTATAACTACTGGGTCAGAGAGACTGGTGAAGGACTCACCCTGAACTAAAACACAGATCACAGTATAACTACTGGGTCAGAGAGACTGGTGAAGGGGACTCACCCTGAACTAAAACACAGATCACAGTATAACTACTGGGTCAGAGAGACTGGTGAAGGGGACTCACCCTGAACTAAAACACAGATCACAGTATAACTACTGGGTCAGAGAGACTGGTGAAGGACTCACCCTGAACTAAAACACAGATCACAGTATAACTACTGGGTCAGAGAGACTGGTGAAGGGGACTCACCCTGAACTAAAACACAGATCACAGTATAACTACTGGGTCAGAGAGACTGGTGAAGGGGACTCACCCTGAACTAAAACACAGATCACAGTATAACTACTGGGTCAGAGAGACTGGTGAAGGGGACTCACCCTGAACTAAAACACAGATCACAGTATAACTACTGGGTCAGAGAGACTGGTGAAGGGGACTCACCCTGAACTAAAACACAGATCACAGTATAACTACTGGGTCAGAGAGACTGGTGAAGGGGACTCACCCTGAACTAAAACACAGATCACAGTATAACTACTGGGTCAGAGAGACTGGTGAAGGGGACTCACCCTGAACTAAAACACAGATCACAGTATAACTACTGGGTCAGAGAGACCGGTGAAGGACTCACCCTGAACTAAAACACAGATCACAGTATAACTACTGGGTCAGAGAGACTGGTGAAGGACTCACCCTGAACTAAAACACAGATCACAGTATAACTACTGGGTCAGAGAGACTGGTGAAGGGGACTCACCCTGAACTAAAACACAGATCACAGTATAACTACTGGGTCAGAGAGACTGGTGAAGGACTCACCCTGAACTAAAACACAGATCACAGTATAACTACTGGGTCAGAGAGACTGGTGAAGGGGACTCACCCTGAACTAAAACACAGATCACAGTATAACTACTGGGTCAGAGAGACTGGTGAAGGACTCACCCTGAACTAAAACACAGATCACAGTATAACTACTGGGTCAGAGAGACTGGTGAAGGGGACTCACCCTGAACTAAAACACAGATCACAGTATAACTACTGGGTCAGAGAGACTGGTGAAGGGGACTCACCCTGAACTAAAACACAGATCACAGTATAACTACTGGGTCAGAGAGACTGGTGAAGGGGACTCACCCTGAACTAAAACACAGATCACAGTATAACTACTGGGTCAGAGAGACTGGTGAAGGGGACTCACCCTGAACTAAAACACAGATCACAGTATAACTAAATCAAGGACTACGTCTCTTTACCTATGAAAAAGAAGTATGTACACTAAAAGGAAGTGTGTACGCTAAACAGAAGTGTGTACGCTAAACAGAAGTGTGTACACTAAACAGAAGTGTGTACACTAAACAGAAGTGTGTACACTAAACAGAAGTGTGTACCCCAACAGTGCAGGTGGGGTATAAGCTGAAGTGTGTACCCTAAACAGAAGTGTGTACCCTAAACAGAAGTGTGTACCCTAAACATAAGTGTGTACCCTAAACATAAGTGTGTACCCTAAACATAAGTGTGTACCCTAAACAGAAGTGTGTACCCTAAACAGAAGTGTGTACCCTAACAGTGCAGGTGGGGTATAAGCAGAAGTGTGTACCCTAAACAGAAGTGTGTACACTAAACAGAAGTGTGTACACTAAACAGAAGTGTGTACCCTAAACAGAAGTGTGTACACTAAACAGAAGTGTGTACCCTAAACAGAAGTGTGTACCCTAAACAGAAGTGTGTACCCTAAACAGAAGTGTGTACCCTAAACAGAAGTGTGTACCCTAAACAGAAGTGTGTACCCTAAACAGAAGTGTGTACCCTAAACAGAACTGTGTACCCTAAACAGAAGTGTGTACCCTAAACAGAAGTGTGTACCCTAACAGTGCAGGGGGGGGTATAAGCAGAAGACTCACTTGAACTGCGTGACCTGACTGTGTTGGTTAAACCTGGTGATGATGCTGACATCCATAAAAGGCTTTGGTTCTGAGGAAGAAAGACAGAGAAGGACCAATTAGAGAACAGCATTAGAGAACACACACACAGCCATGTTCCGGGGAGGCAGAGGTTACCTGAGTCCAGAGCGATGGACTTTGGAGGAGGAACAGGGTGGAACACAATGGGGAATAAAGCTCCAGTCAGCTGGTTGTCTACCTGAAACACACCGTCAAGGGTTTAATATCACCACAGATACCCCGTCAAGGGTTTAATATCACCACAGATACACCGTCAAGGGTTTAATATCACCACAGATACACAGTAAAGACAAGGGTTTAATATCACCACAGAGATACACCGTCAAGGGTTTAATATCACCACAGATACACACCGTCAAGGGTTTAATATCACCACAGATACACACCGTCAAGGGTTTAATATCACCACAGATACACACCGTCAAGGGTTTAATATCACCACAGATACACCGTAAAGACAAGGGTTTAATATAACCACAGAGATACACCGTCAAGGGTTTAATATCACCACAGATACCCCGTCAAGGGTTTAATATCACCACAGATACACCGTCAAGGGTTTAATATCACCACAGATACACCGTAAAGACAAGGGTTTAATATAACCACAGATACACCGTCAAGGGTTTAATATCACCACAGATACCCCGTCAAGACAAGGGTTTAATATAACCACAGATACACCGTCAAGGGTTTAATATCACCACAGATACACCGTCAAGGGTTTAATATCACCACAAATACACCGTAAAGGCAAAGGTTTAATATCACCACAGATACACCGTCAAGACAAGGGTTTAATATCACCACAGATACACCGTCAAGACAAGGGTTTAATATCACCACAGATACACCGTCAAGACAAGGGTTTAATATCACCACAGATACACCGTCAAGACAAGGGTTTAATATCACCACAGATACACCGTCAAGACAAGGGTTTAATATCACCACAGATACATACACACCGTGAAGACAAGTGTGTAATATATGTAGGGGTTAGGGTGTATGGGTTAGTGTGTAGGGGTTAGGGTGTATGGGTTAGTGTGTAGGGGTTAGTGTGTAGGGGTTAGGGTGTAGTATATGTAGGGGTTAGGGTGTATGGGTTAGTGTGTAGGGGTTAGGGTGTAGGGGTTAGTGTGTAGGGGTTAGTGTGTAGGGGTTAGTGTGTAGTATATGTAGGGGTTAGTGCGTAGGGTGTAGGGTTAGGGTGTAGGGGTTAGGGTGTAGGGGTTAGTGTGTAGGGGTTAGGGTGTAGTATATGTAGGGGTTAGTGTGTAGGGGTTAGTGTGTAGGGGTTAGGGTGTAGTATATGAAGGGGTTAGGGTGTATGGGTTAGTGTGTAGGGGTTAGGGTGTAGGGGTTAGTGTGTAGGGATTAGGGTGTAGGGGTTAGTGTGTAGGGATTAGGGTGTAGGGGTTAGTGTGTAGGGATTAGGGTGTAGGGGTTAGTGTGTAGGGATTAGGGTGTAGGGGTTAGTGTGTAGGGGTTAGGGTGTAGTATATGTAGGGGTTAGTGTGTAGGGGTTAGGGTGTAGGGGTTAGTGTGTAGGGGTTAGGGTGTAGTATATGTAGGGGTTAGTGTGTAGTATATGTAGGGGTTAGTGTGTAGGGGTTAGGGTGTAGGGGTTAGGGTGTAGTATATGTAGGGGTTAGGGTGTAGTATATGTAGGGGTTACGGTGTAGGGGTTAGTGTGTAGTATATGTAGGGGTTAGGGTGTAGGTTTAGGGGTTAGTGTTAGGGTGTAGGTTTAGGGGTTAGTGTTAGGGTGTAGGTTTAGGTGTTAGGGTGTAGTATATGTAGGGGTTAGGGTGTAGGTTTAGGGGTTAGTGTTAGGGTGTAGTGTATGTAGGTGTTAGGGTGTAGTGTATGTAGGGGTTAGGGTGTAGGTTTAGGGGTTAGTGTTAGTGTGTAGGGTTAGGGGTTAGTGTGTAGGTTTAGGGGTTAGGGTTAGTCTGTGGGTTTAGGGGTTAGTGTGTGGGTTTAGGGGTTAGTGTGTAGTATATGTAGGGTTTAGGGGTTAGTGTGTAGGGGCTAGGGTGTAGGGGCTAGGGTGTAGTATATGTAGGGGTTAGGGTGTAGGGGTTAGTGTGTAGGGCTTAGGGTGTAGTATATGTAGGGGTTAGTGTGTAGGGGTTAGGGTGTAGTATATGTAGGGGCTAGGGTGTAGGGGCTAGGGTGTAGGGGTTAGGGTGTAGGGGTTAGGGTGTAGTATATGTAGGGGTTAGGGTGTAGGGGTTAGTGTGTAGGGGTTAGGGTGTAGTATATGTAGGGGTTAGCGTGTAGGGGTTAGTGTGTAGGGGTTATGGTGTAGTATATGTAGGGGTTAGGGTGTAGGGGTTAGGGTGTAGGGGTTAGTGTGTAGTATATGTAGGGGTTAGTGTGTAGTATATGTAGAGGTTAGGGTGTAGGGGTTAGGGTGTAGGGGTTAGTGTGTATGGGTTAGTGTGTAGTATATGTAGGGGTTAGTGTGTAGTATATGTAGAGGTTAGGGTGTAGGGGTTAGGGTGTAGGGGTTAGGTGTAGGGGTTAGTGTGTAGGGGTTAGGGTGTAGGGGTTAGGGTGTAGGGGTTAGGGTGTAGGGGTTAGGGTGTAGGGGTTAGTGTGTAGTATATGTAGAGGTTAGGGTGTAGTATATGTAGGGGTTAGGGTGTAGTATATGTAGGGGTTAGTGTGTAGGGGTTAGTGTGTAGTATATGTAGGGGTTAGTGTGTAGGGGTTAGGGTGTAGTATATGTAGGGGTTAGGGTGTAGGGGTTAGGGTGTAGTATATGTAGGTGTTAGGGTGTAGGGGCTAGGGTGTAGTATATGTAGGGGCTAGGGTGTAGTATATGTAGGGGTTAGGGTGTAGGGGTTAGTGTGTAGTATATGTAGGGGTTAGGGTGTAGGGGTAAGGTGGTAGGGGTTAGGGTGTAGTATATGTAGGGGTTAGGGTGTAGTATATGTAGGGGTTAGGGTGTAGGGGTTAGTGTGTAGTATATGTAGGGGTTAGTGTGTAGGGGTTAGGGTGTAGTATATGTAGGGGTTAGGGTGTAGGGGTTAGTGTGTAGTATATGTAGGGGTTAGTGTGTAGGGGTTAGGGTGTAGTATATGTAGGGGTTAGGGTGTAGGGGTTAGGGTGTAGTATATGTAGGGGTTAGGGTGTAGTATATGTAGGGGTTAGTGTGTAGTATATGTAGAGGTTAGGGTGTAGGGGTTAGTGTGTAGTATATGTAGGGGTTAGGGTGTAGGGGTTAGTGTGTAGGGGTTAGGGTGTAGTATATGTAGGGGTTAGGGTGTAGGGGTTAGGGTGTAGTATATGTAGGGGTTAGGGTGTAGGGGTAAGGTGGTAGGGGTTAGGGTGTAGTATATGTAGGGGTTAGGGTGTAGTATATGTAGGGGTTAGGGTGTAGTATATGTAGGGGTTAAGGTGTAGGGGTTAGGGTGTAGGGGTTAGTGTGTAGTATATGTAGGGGTTAGGGTGTAGGGGTTAGGGTGTAGTATATGTAGGGGTTAGGGTGTAGGGGTTAGGGTGTAGGGGTTAGGGTGTAGTATATGTAGGGGTTAGGGTGTAGGGGTTAGGGTGTAGTATATGTAGGGGTTAAGGTGTAGGGGTTAGTGTGTAGTGTGTGTAGGGGTTAGGGTGTAGTATATGTAGGGGTTAGGGTGTAGGGGTTAGGGTGTAGTATATGTAGGGGTTAGGGTGTAGGGGTTAGGGTGTAGGGGTTAGGGTGTAGTATATGTAGGGGTTAGGGTGTAGGGGTTAGGGTGTAGTATATGTAGGGGTTAAGGTGTAGGGGTTAGTGTGTAGTGTGTGTAGGGGTTAGGGTGTAGTATATGTAGGGGTTAGGGTGTAGGGGTTAGGGTGTAGTATATGTAGGGGTTAGGGGTTAGGGTGTAGTATATGTAGGGGTTAGGGTGTAGTATATGTAGGAGTTAGGGTGTAGGGGTTAGGGTGTTACCTGTAGCCAGTGTAGCTGGGCCCGGAGACTTCTCTGATGAGGCGACTGTTTAAACTCCACCTGAATCCCAGACAGGAAGTTCCTCCTGATAGTACTGGAAAAGGGCTGACGCATCACCATGGGAACCTTCCCAAAGTTCACCTGCATGGGTAAAGGAGGTAAATATTCACATCCGTTTCCCCTACTCCGTTTCCCCTACTCCGTCTCCGTTTCCCCCCTACTCCGTGTCCGTGTCCCCCCTACCCAGTGTCCCCCCTATCCCGTGTCCTTTTCCCCCCTACCCAGTGTCCGTTCCCCTACCCAGTGTCCGTTCCCCTACCCAGTGTCCGTTCCCCTACCCAGTGTCCGTTCCCCTACCCAGTGTCCGTTCGCCTACCCAGTGTCCGTTCCCCCCCTACCCCGTGTCCGTTTCCCCCCTACCCCGTGCCCCCCCCTACCCAGTGTCCGTTCCCCTACCCCGTGTCCGTTTCCCCCTACCCAGTGTCCGTTTCCCCCCCGACCCCGTGACTTTTTCACCCCTACCCAGTGTCAGTGTCCCCCCTACCCAGTGTCCGTTTCCCCCCTACCCCGTGTCCGTTTCCCCCCTACCCAGTGTCCGTTTCCCCCCTACCCCGTGACTTTTTCACCCCTACCCAGTGTCCGTTTCCCCCCTACCCAGTGTCCGTTTCCCCCCTACCCAGTGTCCGTTTCCCCCCTACCCAGTGTCCGTTTCCCCCCTACCCAGTGTCCGTTTCCCCCCTACCCAGTGTCCATTTCCCCCCTACACCGTGTCCGTTTCCCCCCCTACCCCGTGTCCGTTTCCCCCCCTACCCCGTGTCCGTTTCCCCCCCTACCCCGTGTCCGTTTCCCCCCCTACGCCGTGTCCGTTTCCACCCCTACCCCGTGTCCGTTTCCCCCCTACCCCGTGTCCGTTTCCCCCCCTACCCCGTGTTTGTCCCCCCCCCTTGTGTGTCCGTAATGCCCTCTAAAAAAAATATGGATGCCCTGCGGCCAAAGTGGCCCGTTGTGCCCTTGGGCTGAATAATTACAAATCCCTTCTCCCGGCTGGCAATCACCGAAGCCTCCTCCGAACCAACTCTGACTCACAGTGTGATGGTCCTACCTCTAAGTTGGTCTCCAGTTTGACCCAGCCGGGTTCAGGTGTGCCTCCAGCCAGGTGTTTCTGGTAGGCCTCCTCCGAAACCAACTTTGACTCATAGTGTGATGGTCATACCTCTATGTTGGTCTCCAGTTTGACCCAGCCGGGTTCAGGTGTGCCTCCAGCCAGGTGTTTCTGGTAGGCCTTCTCCAACAGCCTGATGTTCCTCTGGTTGAAAGGCTTCCATCGGCTCTTAGGTCTCATCTCCCACACCACACCAGAGCTGAGACCATCAAACATCATCAAACATCACCGTTCAGAACAAGACCTTCATTTACATCTGAGGGACCAACTTCTACACAAGGGTCTGTACGTCTGTGACTATGGTTGGGTATGTCTGAGTGTGTGTGTGTGTGTCTGAGTGTGTGTGTGTGTGTGTGTGTCTGAGTGTGTGTGTGTGTGTGTGTGTGTGGTGTGTGTGTGTGACTGACTGACTGACTGACTGTGTGTGTGTCTGGGGTGTGTGTCTGACTGACTGTGTCTGACTGACTGTGTGTGTGTGTGTGTGTGTGTGTGTGTGTGTGTGTCTGTGGTACGTTACCTGGTGATGCCGACATATGCGATCTCCTGGCGGTTGTCGTTGTTGACGAGCGACAGGCCAAGGTTCTGCAGCGACACGTTCACTTCCTGTTGGAACTGCTCCAGCTCCTCCGCCTGCCGCGCCTTGGTCACCACGGCAACGTCCTCGGTGAAGAGCAGCACGCGCTGGGCGACCATCCAGGAAGGACACCCAGTGGACCTGGGATAGACCGTCGTACGCAAACTGACCACACTCATCCTGTATGGGGGGGGGCGACACAAGGACAGACAGACAAGCATGCAGACAGGAGGGAGAGACAGAGACACGAGGACAGACAGACAAGCAGGTAGACAGGAGAGAGAGAGAGAGACACGAGGACAGACAGACAAGCAGGCAGACAGGAGAGAGAGAGACACGAGGACAGACAGACAAGCAGGCAGACAGGAGAGAGAGACAGAGACACAAGGACAGACAGACAAGCAGGCAGACAGGAGAGAGAGACAGAGACACGAGGACAGACAGACAAGCAGGCAGACAGGAGAGAGAGAGAGAGAGACAGAGAGACAAGCAGACAGACAAGCAGGCAGACAGGAGGGAGAGAGACAGAGACACGAGGACAGACAGACAAGCAGGCAGACAGGAGAGAGAGAGAGAGAGAGAGAGACAGAGACACAAGGACAGACAGACAAGCAGGCAGACAGGAGATAGAGAGAGAGAGACAGAGACACAAGGACAGACAGACAAGCAGGCAGACAGGAGGGAGAGAGACAGAGACACGAGGACAGACAGACAAGCAGGCAGACAGGAGAGAGAGAGAGAGAGAGACAGAGACACAAGGACAGACAGACAAGCAGACATACAGGAGAGACAGAGACAGAGACACGAGGACAGACAGACAAGCAGGCAGACAGGAGAGAGAGAGAGACAGAGACACAGAGAGACAGAGACAAGCAGACAGACAGGAGAGACAGAGACACAAGGACAGACAGACAAGCAGGCAGACAGGAGAGAGAGAGACAGAGACACGAGGACAGACAGACAAGCAGGCAGACAGGAGAGAGAGAGAGACAGAGACACGAGGACAGACAGACAAGCAGGCAGACAGGAGAGAGAGAGAGACAGAGACACGAGGACAGACAGACAAGCAGGCAGACAGGAGAGAGAGAGAGACAGAGACACAGAGAGACAAGCAGACAGACAGGAGAGACAGAGACACAAGGACAGACAGACAAGCAGACCGACAGGAGAGAGACAGAGACACGAGGACAGACAGACAAGCAGGCAGACAGGAGAGAGAGACAGAGACACACGGACAGACAGACAAGCAGGCAGACAGGAGAGAGAGAGAGACAGAGACACGAGGACAGACAGACAAGCAGGCAGACAGGAGAGAGAGAGAGAGAGACAGAGACACGAGGACAGACAGACAAGCAGGCAGACAGGAGAGAGAGAGAGAGACAGAGACACGAGGACAGACAGACAAGCAGGCAGACAGGAGAGAGAGACAGAGACACAGAGAGACAGAGACAAGCAGACAGACAGGAGAGACAGAGACACAAGGACAGACAGACAAGCAGGCAGACAGGAGAGAGAGACAGAG
>NW_022261980.1:15421792-15444292 GCF_002021735.2 Oncorhynchus kisutch
AGAGATCAGTTGATAACATCTCCATACTACAGACAGGAAGAGAGGTCACAGTGGACAACAACACCTCCATACTACAGACAGGAAGAGAGATCAGTTGATAACATCTCCATACTACAGACAGGAAGAGAGATCAGTTGATAACATCTCCATACTACAGACAGGAAGAGAGATCAGTGAATAACACCTCCATACTACAGACAGGAAGAGAGATCAGTTGATAACATCTCCATACTACAGACAGGAAGAGAGATCAGTTGATAACATCTCCATACTACAGACAGGAAGAGAGATCAGTTGATAACATCTCCATACTACAGACAGGAAGAGATGTCACAGTTGATAAGAAAGAACATTGGAAAGTTGCATCTGATACTTCAAGGCCATTGCAGACAGACAACAAAGGTAATGACTTGTAAATGAGAATGTGTTCTGTTGTTAAAGGAGGATAAATCAGGTCAGTGATATGTGGCTGACTGGTCCATGCCCAGCCGACAGGAAGTGAGGTCAGTGATATGTGGCTGACTGGTCCACGCCCAGCAGACAGGAAGTGAGGTCAGTGATATGTGGCTGACTGGTCCATGCCCAGCAGACAGGAAGTGAGGTCAGTGATATGTGGTGTATCTCCAGGGACACTGACCTGATCCACGCCCAGCAGACAGGAAGTGAGGTCAGTGATATGTGGCTGACTGGTCCATGCCCAGCAGACAGGAAGTGAGGTCAGTGATATGTGGTGTATCTCTAGGGATACTGACCTGATCCATGCCCAGCAGACAGGAAGTGAGGTCAGTGATATGTGGTGTATCTCCAGGGACACTGACCTGATCCATGCCCAGCAGGGTGCCGTTGTCCTGCTTGTTGAAGAAGAAGGACTTGGACTTGGAGTCTGAGCCCACGACCCTGACACACAGCTTCCCTGTGATCAACTCTGGCCAGAGGGGGAGGCACTGGAAACACAGGGAAGTCAAAAAGGTCAGTCAGTCAGACACAGGGAAGACATCAGTCAGACACAGGGAAGACAACAGTCAGACAGACGGACACGGGGAAGACACCAGTCGGACACGGGGAAGACACCAGTCGGACACGGGGAAGACACCAGTCGGACACGGGGAAGACACCAGTCGGACACGGGGAAGACACCAGTCGGACACGGGGAAGACACCAGTCGGACACGGGGAAGACACCAGTCGGACACGGGGAAGACACCAGTCGGACACGGGGAAGACACCAGTCGGACACGGGGAAGACACCAGTCGGACACGGGGAAGACAACAGTCAGACAGAGGAACACGCTCATCATACGTTAATTATTACATTCACACACACGCATAGTAAAGAGGTCCTCACCTCTGTAGAGGAGATGTAGTGCCACTTCCCGTTGACGCTGCCCTCCTCTGTCTGCACCTCTCCCACCTCCAGCTCGTAGGAAGACTTGTTGACCAGCGTGAAGAACGGACTCATGGTCACCATCTTGGTCAGGTTGAAACTACTCATCTGAATGCTGACGCCAACCTACAAAACACATGACTCATACTGTCAGACTGTCTGTCCTTCACAACGCGGCTGTAGTGTCTCAGTTAAAACACATGACTCATACTGTCTGTCCTTCACAACGCGGCTGTAGTGTCTCAGTTAAAACACATGACTCATACTGTCAGACCGTCTGTCCTTCACAACGTGGCTGTAGTGTCTCAGTTTAAACACATGACTCATACTGTCAGACTGTCTGTCCTTCACACTGCGGCTGTAGTGTTAAAACACATGACTCATACTGTCTGTCCTTCACAACATGGCTGTAGTGTCTCAGTTAAAACACATGACTCATACTGTCAGACTGTCTGTCCTTCACAACGCGGCTGTAGTGTCTCAGTTAAAACACATGACTCATACTGTCAGACTGTCTGTCCTTCACACCGCGGCTGTAGTGTCTCAGTTAAAACACATGACTCATACTGTCAGACTGTCTTTCACACCGCGGCTGTAGTGTCTCAGTTAAAACACATGACTCATACTGTCAGACTGTCCGTCCTTCACAACGCGGCTGTAGTGTCTCAGTTAAAACACATGACTCAGACTGTCAGACTGTCTGTCCTTCACAACGCGGCTGTAGTGTCTCAGTTAAAACACATGACTCATACTGTCAGACTGTCCGTCCTTCACAACGCGGCTGTAGTGTCTCAGTTAAAACACATGACTCAGACTGTCTGACCTTCACAACGTGGCTGTAGTGTCTCAGTTAAAACACATGACTCAGACTGTCAGACTGTCTGTCCTTCACAACATGGCTGTAGTGTCTCAGTTAAAACACATGACTCATACTGTCAGACTGTCTGTCCTTCACAACGCGGCTGTAGTGTCTCAGTTAAAACACATGACTCATACTGTCAGACTGTCTGTCCTTCACACCGCGGCTGTAGTGTCTCAGTTAAAACACATGACTCATACTGTCAGACTGTCTTTCACACCGCGGCTGTAGTGTCTCAGTTAAAACACATGACTCATACTGTCAGACTGTCCGTCCTTCACAACGCGGCTGTAGTGTCTCAGTTAAAACACATGACTCAGACTGTCAGACTGTCTGTCCTTCACAACGCGGCTGTAGTGTCTCAGTTAAAACACATGACTCATACTGTCAGACTGTCCGTCCTTCACAACGCGGCTGTAGTGTCTCAGTTAAAACACATGACTCAGACTGTCTGACCTTCACAACGTGGCTGTAGTGTCTCAGTTAAAACACATGACTCAGACTGTCAGACTGTCTGTCCTTCACAACGCGGCTGTAGTGTCTCAGTTAAAACACATGTCTCATACTGTCAGACTGTCCGTCCTTCACAACGCGGCTGTAGTGTCTCAGTTAAAACACATGACTCAGACTGTCAGACTGTCTGTCCTTCACAACGTGGCTGTAGTGTCTCAGTTAAAACACATGACTCATACTGTCCGTCCTTCACAACGTGGCTGTAGTGTCTCAGTTAAAACACATGACTCATACTGTCAGACTGTCTGTCCTTCACAACGCGGCTGTAGTGTCTCAGTTAAAACACATGTCTCATACTGTCAGACTGTCTGTCCTTCACAACGCGGCTGTAGTGTCTCAGTTAAAACACATGACTCAGACTGTCTGTCCTTCACAACGCGGCTGTAGTGTCTCAGTTAAACCACAGATCATCATAGGGTTTGAGTCCTGCATGAGGCCACTGAATGTCACCGTACGTCACTAAGTTCACCGTAAGTTCACCGTAAGTTCACCGTAAGTTCACCGTAAGTCACTTGGATAAAGCATTATATGTGTGAAATAAAACATTACATTCCAGAGTCGTGACTGTTTTTGCACGTTGTCATTTCCTCACCAGATAGTCCATGGTGTTGGCAGGGCATCTGACACACCCATAACTCCCCACCGTATCCAATGAGAAGCCATCAGACCAGGAACTGGTGGACACACAGAGCTGCAGCTGTAGAAACACAACACCCAGTGTTACTGAGAGAAGCAGCTGATCCAAGAGGGGGAAAACACTTTAAAAGATGCTGATCTGGGATGTATCAAATTCAGGGAGCAGTTTGGGGACTGCCAGGGAAGGTTTGAGAAAAACTGTTAGACACTGAAAGACACTGAAAGACATGCCCCCTTCAGAGAGAGAACTGAAAGACACGCCCCCTTCAGAGAGAGAACTGAAAGACACGCCCCCTTCAGAGAGAGAACTGAAAGACACGCCCCCTTCAGAGAGAGAACTGAAAGACACGCCCCCTCAGAGAGAGAACTGAAAGACATGCCCCCCTTCAGAGAGAGAACTGAAAGACACGCCCCCCTTCAGAGAGAGAACTGAAAGACACGCCCCCTCAGAGAGAGAACTGAAAGACATGCCCCCCTTCAGAGAGAGAACTGAAAGACACGCCCCCCTTCAGAGAGAGAACTGAAAGACACGCCCCCCTTCAGAGAGAGAACTGAAAGACACGCCCCCTTCAGAGAGAGAACTGAAAGACACGCCCCCTTCAGAGAGAGAACTGAAAGACACGCCCCCTCAGAGAGAGAACTGAAAGACATGCCCCCTTCAGAGAGAGAACTGAAAGACACGCCCCCTTCAGAGAGAGGACTGAAAGAGAGAGACACTTCAGAGAGAGAACTGAAAGACACGCCCCCCTCAGAGAGAGAACTGAAAGACACGCCCCCCTCAGAAAGATAACTGAAAGACACGCCCCCCTCAGAGAGAGAACTGAAAGACACACCCCTCAGAGAGAGAACTGAAAGACACACCCCCCTCAGAAAGAGAACTGAAAGACATGCCCCCTTCAGAGAGAGGACTGAAAGAGAGAGACACTTCAGAGAGAGAACTGAAAGACACGCCCCCCCTCAGAGAGAGAACTGAAAGACACGCCCCCCTCAGAAAGAGAACTGAAAGACACGCACCCCTCAGAGAGAGAACTGAAAGACACGCCCCCCTCAGAGAGAGAACTGAAAGACACACACCCCTCAGAGAGAGAACTGAAAGACACGCCCCCCTCAGAGAGAGAACTGAAAGACACGCCCCTCAGAGAGAGAACTGAAAGACACACCCCTCAGAGAGAGAACTGAAAGACACACCCCCCTCAGAAAGAGAACTGAAAGACATGCCCCCTTCAGAGAGAGGACTGAAAGAGAGAGACACTTCAGAGAGAGAACTGAAAGACACGCCCCCCTCAGAGAGAGAACTGAAAGACACGCCCCCCTCAGAAAGAGAACTGAAAGACACGCACCCCTCAGAGAGAGAACTGAAAGACACGCCCCCCTCAGAGAGAGAACTGAAAGACACACACCCCTCAGAGAGAGAACTGAAAGACACGCCCCCCTCAGAGAGAGAACTGAAAGACACGCCCCCCTCAGAGAGATAACTGAAAGACACACACCCCTCAGAGAGAGAACTGAAAGACACACACCCCTCAGAGAGAGAACTGAAAGACACGCCCCTCAGAGAGAGAACTGAAAGACACACACCCCTCAGAGAGAGAACTGAAAGACACACCCCCTTCAGAGAGAGAACTGAAAGACACACCCCCTTCAGAGAGAGAACTGAAAGACACGCCCCCTTCACCCCTCAGAGAGAGAACTGAAAGACACGCCCCCTTCAGAGAGAGAACTGAAAGACACGCCCCCTTCAGAGAGAGAACTGAAAGACACGCCCCCTTCACCCCTCAGAGAGAGAACTGAAAGACACCCCCCCTCAGAGAGAGACACAGCTTAATGTGAGCTCTTACATTTTTCAACATTTAATTTTTATTTGTTTCCAAAAGGCTAGATTTGGAGTTAGATGGCCTTGGGTGTTTCGGCAGGGACACATGCAGGATGCTACCCTCCACAGCACGACCTTCGCTACAGATCAAAACTCCAAACCTACAACCTCATTTTAACCAAAATTAACCGGAGAGACGACTGTCTTTCAGTTCAAGGTTTAATTTCCCCAAGCTATACGGAAGGAGCTCCAGCAAACAAACAGCAGAGACCAGAGGACAACGTCCAACCCGGACCTGAGCTGCCAGGCTTGAAGAGGACAGACCAGATACAAATTTAATTAGCACTAAGGTGTGAAGTAAAAAGGCCTTTGGGCCCAACAAGTGTCAGGATTCGTCCCCTGAAGCCCCCCTCCTGCTGTTCAGAGACCGTCCACTGGCATTTTCTACAAGAAATCTGCCTCCACAAATAAATTGGGTCTGACACCTTCACCTTCAGACCCAAGTGGGTCTGACACCTTCTCCCACTGACTGCCGCTTGGAGTCCACCTGGCGATCTGTTCACCATCTGGTACAGGTACCTCCACCCCTCTCTCCCTGGTCTGTCTCTCCCTGTCTGGTACAGGTACCTCCACTACACTCCCTCCCCCTGTCTGGTACAGGTACCTCCACTACACTCCCCCGGTCTGGTACAGGTACCTCCACCACACTCCCCCTGTCTGGTACAGGTACCTCCACCACACTCCCCCTGTCTGGTACAGGTACCTCCACCACACTCCCCCTGTCTGGTACAGGTACCTCCACTACACTCCCTCCCCCTGTCTGGTACAGGTACCTCCACTACACTACCCCTGTCTGGTACAGGTACCCCCACTACACTACCCCTGTCTGGTACAGGTACCCCCACTACACTACCCCTGTCTGGTACAGGTACCCCCACTACACTACCCCTGTCTGGTACAGGTACCCCCACTACACTCCCTCCCCCTGTCAGGTACAGGTACTTCCACTACACTCCCTCCCCCTGTCTGGTACAGGTACCTCCACCACACTCCCCCCTCTCTCCCTGGTCTGTATCCCCCTGTCTGGTACAGGTACCTCCACCACACTCACCCCTCTCTCCCCCTGTCTGGTACAGGTACCTCCACCACACTCACCCCTCTCTCCCCCTGTCTGGTACAGGTACCTCCACCACACTCACTCCTCTCTCCCTGGTCTGTCTCCCCCTGTCTGGTACAGGTACATCCACCACACTCACCCGTCTGGTACAGGTACCTCCACCACACTCACCCCTCTCTCCCTGGCCTCTCTCCCTGGCCTCTCTCCAGGGAGAGAGTAGTTAAGGTTGAATCTGGTTTCAACTCAGGTTAAGGATGTGTCACTGCAACCTTAAAAGGGTCCTCAATGATGTCACCATCGCCCTTGATTCTAAGCAATATTGTGCTGCTGTTTTTATTGACTTGGCCAAAGCTAAATCGCTCCTCTTTCACCCTAGCTGCCAAACCCTGATTCAGATGACCATCCTACCCATGCTAGGTTACGGAGACATAATTTATAGATAGGCAGGTCAGGGTGCTCTCGAGCGGCTAGATGTTCTTTTCCATTCGGCCATCAGATTTGCCACCAATGCTTTTTATAGGACACATCACTGTACTCTATACTCCTCTGTAAACTGGTCATCTCTGTAAACCCATTGACAGATCACTGCTCTCTATACTCCTCTGTAAACTGGTCATCTCTGTAAACCCATTGACAGATCACTGCTCTCTATACTCCTCTGTAAACTGGTCATCTCTGTAAACCCATTGACAGATCACTGCTCTCTATACTCCTCTGTAAACTGGTCATCTCTGTAAACCCGTTGACAGACCCACTGGTTGATGCTTATTTATAAAACCCTCAGGCCTCTCTATCCGAGAGATCTATTGCATCCCTCATCCTCCACATACAACAACCTTTCTGCTGTTGCTACCATGTCGTGTTGCTACCGTGTTGCTACCATGTCGTGTTTCTACCATGTTGTGTTGCTACCATGTCGTGCTGCTGCCATGTTGTGCTGCTACCATGTTGTGCTGCTACCATGTTGTGTTGCTACCATGTCGTGTTGCTACCATGTTGTGCTGCTGCCATGTTGTGCTGCTGCCATGTTGTGTTGCTGCCATGTTGTGCTGCTACCATGTTGTGTTAACTACCATGTTGTGTTGTCATGTGCTGCTGAAATGCTATGTTGTCGTCTTAGGTCTCTCTTTATGTAGTGTAGTGATGTCTCTCTTTATGTAGTGTAGTGTTGTCTCTCTTGTCGTGATGTCTCTCTTTATGTTGTGTTGTGTTGTCTCTCTTGTCGTGATGTCTCTCTTTATGTAGTGTAGTGTTGTCTCTCTTTATGTTGTGTTGTGTTGTCTCTCTTGTCGTGATGTCTCTCTTTATGTAGTGTAGTGTTGTCTCTTGTCGTGATGTCTCTCTTTATGTAGTGTAGTGTTGTCTCTTGTCGTGTTGTCTCTATGTAGTGTAGTGTGGTCTCTCTTTATGTAGTGTAGTGTTGTCTCTCTTGTCGTGATGTCTCTCTTTATGTAGTGTAGTGTGGTCTCTCTTTATGTAGTGTAGTGTTGTCTCTCTTGTCGTGTTGTCTCTCTTTATGTAGTGTAGTGTGGTCTCTCTTTATGTAGTGTAGTGTTGTCTCTCTTGTCGTGTTGTCTCTCTTTATGTAGTGTAGTGATGTCTCTATGTAGTGTAGTGATGTCTCTCTTTATGTAGTGTAGTGTTGTCTCTCTTGTCGTGTTGTCTCTCTTTATGTAGTGTAGTGATGTCTCTCTTTATGTAGTGTAGTGATGTCTCTCTTTATGTAGTGTTGTCTCTCTTTATGTAGTGTAGTGTTGTCTCTCTTTATGTAGTGTAGTGTTGTCTCTCTTGTAGGGTTGTCTCTCTTTATGTAGTGTTGTGTTGTCTCTCTTGTCGTGATGTCTCTCTTTATGTAGTGTAGTGTTGTCTCTCTTGTCGTGATGTCTCTCTTTATGTAGTGTAGTGATGTCTCTCTTTATGTAGTGTAGTGTTGTCTCTATGTAGTGTAGTGATGTCTCTATGTTGTGTAGTGTTGTCTCTCTTTATGTAGTGTAGTGTTGTCTCTCTTGTCGTGATGTCTCTCTTTATGTAGTGTAGTGATGTCTCTCTTTATGTAGTGTAGTGTTGTCTCTCGTCGTGTTGTCTCTCTTTATGTAGTGTAGTGTTGTCTCTCTTGTAGTGATCTCTCTCTTTGTGTAGTGTAGTGTTGTCTCTCTTTATGTAGTGTTGTGTTGTCTCTCTTGTCATGAGGTCTCTCTTTATGTAGTGTAGTGTTGTCTCTCTTGTCGTGATGTCTCTCTTTATGTAGTGTTGTGTTGTCTCTTGTCGTGATGTCTCTCTTTATGTAGTGTAGTGTTGTCTCTCTTGTCGTGATGTCTCTCTTTATGTAGTGTAGTGTTGTCTCTCTTGTCGTGATGTCTCTCTTTATGTAGTGTAGTGTTGTCTCTCTTTATGTAGTGTAGTGATGTCTCTCTTTATGTAGTGTAGTGTTGTCTCTCTTGTCGTGATGTCTCTCTTTATGTAGTGTAGTGTTGTCTCTCTTGTCGTGATGTCTCTCTTTATGTAGTGTAGTGTTGTCTCTCTTGTCGTGATGTCTCTCTTTATGTAGTGTAGTGATGTCTCTCTTTATGTAGTGTAGTGTTGTCTCTCTTTATGTAGTGTAGTGATGTCTCTCTTTATGTAGTGTAGTGTTGTCTCTCTTGTCGTGTTGTCTCTCTTTATGTAGTGTAGTGATGTCTCTCTTTATGTAGTGTAGTGATGTCTCTCTTTATGTAGTGTAGTGTTGTCTCTCTTGTCGTGATGTCTCTCTTTATGTAGTGTAGTGATGTCTCTCTTTATGTAGTGTAGTGTTGTCTCTCTTTATGTAGTGTAGTGATGTCTCTCTCTATGTAGTGTAGTGTTGTCTCTCTTGTCGTGATGTCTCTCTTTATGTAGTGTAGTGTTGTCTCTCTTGTCGTGATGTCTCTCTTTATGTAGTGTAGTGTTGTCTCTCTTTATGTAGTGTAGTGATGTGTTGTCTCTCTTGTCGTGATGTCTCTCTTTATGTAGTGTAGTGATGTCTCTCTTTATGTAGTGTAGTGATGTCTCTCTTTATGTAGTGTTGTCTCTCTTTATGTAGTGTTGTCTCTCTTGTCGTGATGTGTGTTTTGTCCTATATTTATATTGTATTTATTTATTTTAATCCCAGGCCCCCGTCCCCGCAGGAGGCCTTTTGATAGGCCGTCATTGTAAATAAGAATATGTTCTTAACTGACTTGCCTAGTTAAATAAAGGTTGAATAGGGTTCGGGTTAAAACAGTCAGACACTTTCCTACCTTGTTCTTACTGAAGATGTTCTTTTTCTTGAAGGAGAAGAGGACGACGTCCCTGAAGTCCGACGCATGTTTGACGGAGACGTCCTCCGCGCGGTACTGCAGAACCCTGGACGTCTTATTGACGATCCAGTACGGGCTGAACACAGCCAGCGTCAGACGTCCATGCAGCCGCGCCACGTGCACGCTCAGATCCACGGTCAGCTTCTCGGCCGAGTCGCAGGTGAAGCACACGGGGAAGAACTCCTGCATGTCCTGGGCGATACGGATACGTCCGGACCAATTCCGACCCTGGTATTTAACCAGGACCATCTCCATGATCTCACCTCCTATACGGGCGTTCAGGACGTCTGCCGTGCTGCCCTCCTGGAGCTCATGGAACTCTGCTGAGCCCTGGAGAGATGGATTAATGGATAGACACATTTCTTTTCGAATGAAAATGTATCTGTTAGGAAAGTATCTTTGCATTGTAGAGGTACCTCAACATGGCATAACAACAGGAAATAATGAAATCAAAGTCTAGAGGCTGATGTTATTTTGTGCTTATATCTTTCAGTCTACACACTTCTTCCCTTGAGTCACTGGAATGTGTGGAGTTACATCCAGTAGATATCTGATGCTGTAAGGCAGGGTACAGGTCTAGGGTTAGATCCTAGCCTAGTGACCGTCTTCATGTTTAGGTTATCTCAGTGTTACTACCTCCAGTAGATATCTGATGCTGTAAGGCAGGGTACAGGTCTAGGGTTAGATCCTAGCCTAGTGACTGTCTTCATGTTTAGGTTATCTCAGTGTTACTACCTCCAGTAGATATCTGATGCTGTAAGGCAGGGTACAGATCTAGGGTTAGATCCTAGCCTAGTGACTGTCTTCATGTTTAGGTTATCTAAGTGTTACTACCTCCAGTAGATATCTGATGCTGTAAGGCAGGGTACAGGTCTAGGGTTAGATCCTAGCCTAGTGACCATCTTCATGTTTAGGTTATCTAAGTGTTACTACCTCCAGTAGATATCTGATGCTGTAAGGCAGGGTACAGGTCTAGGGTTAGATCCTAGCCTAGTGACTGTCTTCATGTTTAGGTTATCTCAGTGTTACTACCTCCAGTAGATAGCTGTAAGGCAGGGTACAGGTCTAGGGTTAGATCCTAGCCTAGTGACTGTCTTCATGTTTAGGTTATCTCAGTGTTACTACCTCCAGTAGATAGCTGTAAGGCAGGGTACAGGTCTAGGGTTAGATCCTAGCCTAGTGACTGTCTTCATGTTTAGGTTATCTAAGTGTTACTACCTCCAGTAGATATCTGATGCTGTAAGGCAGGGTACAGGTCTAGGGTTAGATCCTAGCCTAGTGACCGTCTTCATGTTTAGGTTATCTAAGTGTTACTACCTCCAGTAGATATCTGATGCTGTAAGGCAGGGTACAGGTCTAGGGTTAGATCCTAGCCTAGTGACCGTCTTCATGTTTAGGTTATCTAAGTGTTACTACCTCCAGTAGATATCTGATGCTGTAAGGCAGGGTACAGGTCTAGGGTTAGATCCTAGCCTAGTGACTGTCTTCATGTTTAGGTTATCTAAGTGTTACTACCTCCAGTAGATAGCTGTAAGGCAGGGTACAGGTCTAGGGTTAGATCCTAGCCTAGTGACTGTCTTCATGTTTAGGTTATCTAAGTGTTACTACCTCCAGTAGATATCTGATGCTGTAAGGCAGGGTACAGGTCTAGGGTTAGATCCTAGCCTAGTGACTGTCTTCATGTTTAGGTTATCTAAGTGTTACTACCTCCAGTAGATATCTGATGCTGTAAGGCAGGGTACAGGTCTAGGGTTAGATCCTAGCCTAGTGACTGTCTTCATGTTTAGGTTATCTAAGTGTTACTACCTCCAGTAGATATCTGATGCTGTAAGGCAGGGTACAGGTCTAGGGTTAGATCCTAGCCTAGTGACTGTCTTCATGTTTAGGTTATCTAAGTGTTACTACCTCCAGTAGATATCTGATGCTGTAAGGCAGGGTACAGGTCTAGGGTTAGATCCTAGCCTAGTGACTGTCTTCATGTTTAGGTTATCTAAGTGTTACTACCTCCAGTAGATATCTGATGCTGTAAGGCAGGGTACAGGTCTAGGGTTAGATCCTAGCCTAGTGACTGTCTTCATGTTTAGGTTATCTAAGTGTTACTACCTCCAGTAGATAGCTGTAAGGCAGGGTACAGGTCTAGGGTTAGATCCTAGCCTAGTGACTGTCTTCATGTTTAGGTTATCTAAGTGTTACTACCTCCAGTAGATATCTGATGCTGTAAGGCAGGGTACAGGTCTAGGGTTAGATCCTAGCCTAGTGACTGTCTTCATGTTTAGGTTATCTAAGTGTTACTACCTCCAGTAGATATCTGATGCTGTAAGGCAGGGTACAGGTCTAGGGTTAGATCCTAGCCTAGTGACTGTCTTCATGTTTAGGTTATCTAAGTGTTACTACCTCCAGTAGATAGCTGTAAGGCAGGGTACAGGTCTAGGGTTAGATCCTAGCCTAGTGACTGTCTTCATGTTTAGGTTATCTAAGTGTTACTACCTCCAGTAGATAGCTGTAAGGCAGGGTACAGGTCTAGGGTTAGATCCTAGCCTAGTGACTGTCTTCATGTTTAGGTTATCTAAGTGTTACTACCTCCAGTAGATATCTGATGCTGTAAGGCAGGGTACAGGTCTAGGGTTAGATCCTAGCCTAGTGACTGTCTTCATGTTTAGGTTATCTAAGTGTTACTACCTCCAGTAGATATCTGATGCTGTAAGGCAGGGTACAGATCTAGGGTTAGATCCTAGCCTAGTGACTGTCTTCATGTTTAGGTTATCTAAGTGTTACTACCTCCAGTAGATATCTGATGCTGTAAGGCAGGGTACAGGTCTAGGGTTAGATCCTAGCCTAGTGACTGTCTTCATGTTTAGGTTATCTAAGTGTTACTACCTCCAGTAGATATCTGATGCTGTAAGGCAGGGTACAGATCTAGGGTTAGATCCTAGCCTAGTGACTGTCTTCATGTTTAGGTTATCTAAGTGTTACTACCTCCAGTAGATATCTGATGCTGTAAGGCAGGGTACAGATCTAGGGTTAGATCCTAGCCTAGTGACTGTCTTCATGTTTAGGTTATCTAAGTGTTACTACCTCCAGTAGATATCTGATGCTGTAAGGCAGGGTACAGGTCTAGGGTTAGATCCTAGCCTAGTGACTGTCTTCATGTTTAGGTTATCTAAGTGTTACTACCTCCAGTAGATATCTGATGCTGTAAGGCAGGGTACAGGTCTAGGGTTAGATCCTAGCCTAGTGACTGTCTTCATGTTTAGGTTATCTAAGTGTTACTACCTCCAGTAGATATCTGATGCTGTAAGGCAGGGTACAGGTCTAGGGTTAGATCCTAGCCTAGTGACTGTCTTCATGTTTAGGTTATCTAAGTGTTACTACCTCCAGTAGATTACTGTAAGGCAGGGTACAGGTCTAGGGTTAGATCCTAGCCTAGTGACTGTCTTCATGTTTAGGTTATCTAAGTGTTACTACCTCCAGTAGATAGCTGTAAGGCAGGGTACAGGTCTAGGGTTAGATCCTAGCCTAGTGACTGTCTTCATGTTTAGGTTATCTAAGTGTTACTACCTCCAGTAGATATCTGATGCTGTAAGGCAGGGTACAGGTCTAGGGTTAGATCCTAGCCTAGTGACTGTCTTCATGTTATCTCAGTGTTACTACCTCCAGTAGATAGCTGTAAGGCAGGGTACAGGTCTAGGGTTAGATTCTAGCCTAGTGACCGTCTTCATGTTTAGGTTATCTAAGTGTTACTACCTCCAGTAGATATCTGATGCTGTAAGGCAGGGTACAGGTCTAGGGTTAGATCCTAGCCTAGTGACTGTCTTCATGTTATCTCAGTGTTACTACCTCCAGTAGATAGCTGTAAGGCAGGGTACAGGTCTAGGGTTAGATTCTAGCCTAGTGACCGTCTTCATGTTTAGGTTATCTAAGTGTTACTACCTCCAGTAGATAGCTGTAAGGCAGGGTACAGGTCTAGGGTTAGATCCTAGCCTAGTGACTGTCTTCATGTTATCTCAGTGTTACTACCTCCAGTAGATAGCTGTAAGGCAGGGTACAGGTCTAGGGTTAGATCCTAGCCTAGTGACCGTCTTCATGTTTAGGTTATCTAAGTGTTACTACCTCCAGTAGATAGCTGTAAGGCAGGGTACAGGTCTAGGGTTAGATCCTAGCCTAGTGACCGTCTTCATGTTTAGGTTATCTAAGTGTTACTACCTCCAGTAGATATCTGATGCTGTAAGGCAGGGTACAGGTCTAGGGTTAGATCCTAGCCTAGTGACTGTCTTCATGTTTAGGTTCTCTCAGTGTTACTACCTCCAGTAGATAGCTGTAAGGCAGGGTACAGGTCTAGGGTTAGATCCTAGCCTAGTGACCGTCTTCATGTTTAGGTTATCTCAGTGTTACTACCTCCAGTAGATATCTGATGCTGTAAGGCAGAAGGTTCCGGAGGGTCACAGCTGGGTGGAGGTGGATGACGTAGGCAGGGTCCCAGTCGTCGTCTCGCTGGGAGGAAATGAAGGACAGGTGATCTGGTGTGGCCAAGGTGGTCACCTGGAGGGGCAGGAAGCTGCTGTCTGCCGACGGACACTGGAGAAGGGACCGCACCTCAGAGCTCAGGTGGACCTGCTCCTTCCAGGCGATACAGGTAGACGACGGGCCATACTGGCCCTCCAGGTGCCCAGCTGGCTGTAGGAAGAGCTGACACCTATAGAGGGAGAAAAGACAAGGAGGCCACATTTAACCACATATAATGAGACCACCACATTTAACCACATATAACTAACAATCTAGTTGAACATAACCCTAGCTGACATCTTCATCAGAGAGGAGAGAGGAAACAAGGTAAGGACAGAGGAATCTGTACAAAAGTATTAGAATATTTGTTTAAAGTTCTAGAATATTTGTTTAAAGTTCTAGAATATTTGTTTAAAGTTCTAGAATATTTGTTTTACCCCTGTAAGTCTAAGCGGTTGGGAATCGCTAAGCTGACATATGGTTCAAACTATGGATTTAGAATTTTAGGACCCTTTTTAGATATCTCGTACAACGCTGTGTACTACTCCCTTCACATAACAGCACAAACTGGCTCTAACCAGAATACAAAGAGGAGTGGGAGGACCCGATGCACAACTGAGCAAGAGGAGAAGTACATTAGAGTGTCACGTTTGAGAAACAGACGCATCACAGGTCCTCAACTGGCAACTTCATTAAATAGTGCCCGTAAAACACCAGTCTCAACATGAAGAGGTGACTCCGGGATGCTGGCCTTCTAGGCAGAGTTCCTCTGTCCAGTGTCAGTGTCCTTTTGCCCAACTTAATCTTTCCTTTCTATTGGCCAGTCTGAGATTTGGCTTTTTCTTTGCATCCCGGAGTCGCCTCTTCACTGTTGACGTTGAGACTGCTGTTCTGTGAAGGGAGTAGTACACAGCGCTGTACGAGATCTTCAGTTTCTTGGCAATTTCTCTCATGGAATAGGGTTCATTTCTCAGAAGAAGAATAGACTGACGAGTTTCAGAAGAAAGGTCTTTGCTTCTGGCCATTTTGAGCCTGTAATCAAACCCACAAATGCTGATGCTCCAGATAATTTCAACTAATTTGTAGCACAAACGGTTCTGACGCTACAAACAAAGAGGTTGTCACATCGACGGTCCCGACTTCAGACGAGTCCCCCCGGCACTTGTAAGTCATAGAGCAACACGGAGAACACCCTTGTGTTCGTGAGAGTCTATCCTTTCCATAAAATATGGTTCTAGTTTGTATGTCAAACCGTTCGGATGCTAAGTAAGTTGGTGATTTTCGGGATTTCTAATGGTCTGACAAAACACCTCTCTACCTCTGCCACATTTCAACGCAGATGCTGAAACGCGACACTAGTGAATGCAGTGGATTGATACTGAAACGAGACACTAGTGAATGCAGTGGATTGATACTGAAACGCGACACTAGTGAATGCAGTGGATTGATACGGAAACGCGACACTAGTGAATGCAGTGGATTGATACTGAAACGCGACACTAGTGAATGCAGTGGATTGATACTGAAACGCGACACTAGTGAATGCAGTGGATTGATACTGAAACGCGACACTAGTGAATGCAGTGGATTGATACTGAAACGCGACACTAGTGAATGCAGTGGATTGATACTGAAACGCGACACTAGTGAATGCAGTGGATTGATACTGAAACGCGACACTAGTGAATGCAGTGGATTGATACTGAAACGCGACACTAGTGAATGCAGTGGATTGATACTGAAACGCGACACTAGTAAATGCAGTGAATTGATACTGAAACGCGACACTAGTGAATGCAGTGGATTGATACTGAAACGCGACACTAGTAAATGCAGTGGATTGATACTGAAACGCGACACTAGTGAATGCAGTGGATTGATACTGAAACGCGACACTAGTGAATGCAGTGGATTGATACTGAAACGCGACACTAGTAAATGCAGTGGATTGATACTGAAACGCGACACTAGCGAATGCAGTGGATTGATATGCATCCAATGTAATAAAAACATCTCTAAGTTAAACTGTCGGATTTTGAAGGGGAATCTTTTGTTATGCAACTTATATTGATGCACCGGTGGGTCTATGGGGTTATTACTTGTTGAAAGCACTAGAATACTTGTTTGAAAGCACTAGAATACTTGTTTGAAAGCACTAGAATACTTGTTTGAAAGCACTAGAATACTTGTTGAAAGCACTAGAATACTTGTTTGAAAGCACTAGAATACTTGTTGAAAGCACTAGAATACTTGTTGAAAGCACTAGAATACTTGTTGAAAGCACTAGAATACTTGTTGAAAGCACTAGAATACTTGTTTGAAAGCACTAGAATACTGTTTGAAAGCACTAGAATACTTGTTTGAAAGCACTAGAATATGTATGGTGCCACTCTCTCGAACGTGGTCCTTCGAGCCGGATAACAGATACTGAGATTGAGCAAGGGGACACCTGGATCTCCCAAGCTACCCAGCTCATCACACATCAACCTCTTAATTTCCTGTTTATGATTTGATTAGCATCTCATAAATAGTATCCTTTGTCTGTACGCTGCGATCACCAGCCTTTCAGAAGCTATGTTGAAATAGATCTGTCCATTCATACGATAATTAACCAATATAATTATGTAAAATTGTCCTTCGAGTACATTTGCGACGTGCGGCTCACACGTGCAAACACTCCGGTAAAACTGTATCTCTCTTCCTACGATGAAAAGTAGCAAATAAAATTACGGCAATTCACGGAGAAGTTACGAGAACACTCGTTGGTGGACACAAGTACGAGTGCCTGGTGTCATAAACGTGTGCTGTCTGAGGAGGACAGCAACAACTACACAGTTCCTCCTACTGTTCAGGAGAAGTGGTCTTACCAGGTGAAACTGAATCAAAATGATTTACCCTTATTTTACCTGATAGGTTGTCTGAGATTTTTTTTTTTACAGAAACAGGAAGTGTTGTGTAACATGCACCAAAATGGCCCCTGGTAAGTACACGCTGTGTTACACCCTGTATAAAAGGTCCCTGTCTAAGGTCCCTGTCTAAGGTCCCTCTCTAAGGTCTCTGTGTAAGGTCCCTCTCTAAAGACCTGCACGAGACCAGGGAAACCAACATGGTTATTACCTGGACGAGTCCAGGGCTACCGTCATGGTTATTACCTGGACGAGTCCAGGGCTACCAACATGGTTATTACCTGTCATACCAACATGGTTATTACCTGTAGGAGTCCAGGGCTACCAACATGGTTATTACTGTCCTACCAACATGGTTATTACCTGTCATACCAACATGGTTATTACCTGTAGGAGTCCAGGGCTACCAACATGGTTATTACCTGTCCTACCAACAAGGTTATTACCTGTCCTACCAACATGGTTATTACCTGTCCTACCAACATGGTTATTACCTGTCCTACCAACATGGTTATTACCTGTAATGCCAACATGGTTATTACTGTCCTACCAACATGGTTATTACTGTCCTACCAACATGGTTATTACCTGTCCTACCAACATGGTTATTACTGTCCTACCAACATGGTTATTACCTGTCCTACCAACATGGTTATTACCTGTCCTACCAACATGGTTATTACCTGTAGGAGTCCAGGGCTACCAACATGGTTATTACTGTCCTACCAACATGGTTATTACTGTCCTACCAACATGGTTATTACCTGTAGGAGTCCAGGGCTACCAACATGGTTATTACCTGTAGGAGTCCAGGGCTACATCAGACTCTTTCTCGGGCTCTGCCAGTCCTATATTAACCATCCCTCTGGATTTGGGACAATACTTCAGGATGGTAAACGGCACTGAGAAATGGTTCTGGATCTGAAACACAAAACCACGTTGAAAAACAGTCAGTTAAGGACGACATCATCCTTTTTTTTGACTCAATAGAAACAAAAACACAGATTTTACTGTAATTGAAAAGTGCTGAATAAATCAAATGTATTTTAATATCAGCTGTGTTCACGTTGCTAGTCCACAAGACTTGTTACTCTCTACTGAAAGCTGTTGAGTGTCTATAGCCTACAGGAGGACAGTCTCCATAGAGAGAGGAGGACAGCTCCATAGAGAGAGTGATGGAGGACAGCTCCATAGAGAGAGTGATGGAGGACAGCTCCATAGAGAGAGTGATGGACAGCTCCATAGAGAGAGTGATGGAGGACAGCTCCATAGAGAGAGTGATGGAGGACAGCTCCATAGAGAGTGATGGAAGACAGCTCCATAGAGAGTGATGGAAGACAGCTCCATAGAGAGTGATGGAGGACAGCTCCATAGAGAGTGTGATGGAAGACAGCTCCATAGAGAGAGTGATGGAGGACAGCTCCATAGAGAGAGTGATGGAGGACAGCTCCATAGAGAGTGATGGAAGACAGCTCCATAGAGAGTGATGGGGGACAGCTCCATAGAGAGTGATGGAGGACAGCTCCATAGAGAGTGATGGGGGACAGCTCCATAGAGAGTGATGGGGGACAGTTCCATAGAGAGTGATGGAGGACAGCTCCATAGAGAGAGTGATGGAGGACAGCTCCATAGAGAGTGAGTGATGGAGGACAGCTTCATAGAGAGTGGAGGACAGCTCCATAGAGAGTGAGTGATGGAGGACAGCTCCATAGAGAGTGATGGAGGACAGCTCCATGGAGAGTGAGTGATGGAGGACAGCTCCATAGAGAGTGATGGGGGACAGCTCCATAGAGAGTGATGGGGGACAGCTCCATAGAGAGTGATGGGGGACAGCTCCATAGAGAGTGATGGGGGACAGCTCCATAGAGAGTGATGGGGGACAGCTCCATAGAGAGTGATGGGGGACAGCTCCATAGAGAGTGATGGAGGACAGCTCCATAGAGAGTGATGGAGGACAGCTCCATAGTGAGTGATGGAGGACAGCTCCATAGAGAGTGATGGAGGACAGCTCCATAGTGAGTGATGGAGGACAGCTCCATAGAGAGTGAGTGATGGAGGACAGCTCCATAGAGAGTGAGTGATGGAGGACAGCTCCATAGAGAGTGAGTGATGGAGGACAGCTCCATAGAGAGTGAGTGATCTAGGACAGCTCCATAGAGAGTGAGTGATGGGGGACAGCTCCATAGAGAGTGAGTGATGGAGGACAGCTCCATAGAGAGTGAGTGATGGAGGACAATTCCATAGATAGAGTGATGGAGGACAGCTCCATAGAGAGTGAGTGAGTGATAGGGGACAGCTCCATAGAGAGTGAGTGAGTGATAGGGGACAGCTCCATAGAGAGTGAGTGAGTGATGGGGGACAGCTCCATAGAGAGTGATAGAGGACAGCTCCATAGAGAGTGATAGAGGACAGCTCCATAGAGAGTGAGTTTGAGTTTATTTTTATTTTACAGGGACAGTGCACATTAATCAACATTTCAGTAAAAGTGCCGGTTTTAGCCAACCGGCTAATTTTCAACCGCAGTCCCTGGGCAGGTTATTAAAAACAATTACAATATAGACAATAGCAACAGTGATGGGGGACAGCTCCATAGAGAGTGAGTGATGGAGGACAGCTCCATAGAGAGTGATGGAGGACAGCTCCATAGAGAGTGATGGAGGACAGCTCCATAGAGAGTGATGGAGGACAGCTCCATAGAGAGTGATAGAGGACAGCTCCATAGAGAGTGTGATGGAAGACAGCTCCATAGAGAGAGTGATGGAGGACAGCTCCATAGAGAGTGTGATGGAGGACAGCTCCATAGAGAGTGATGGAAGACAGCTCCATAGAGAGTGATGGAAGACAGCTCCATAGAGAGAGTGATGGAGGACAGCTCCATAGAGAGTGATGGAAGACAGCTCCATAGAGAGTGATGGGGGACAGCTCCATAGAGAGTGATGGAGGACAGCTCCATAGAGAGTGATGGGGGACAGCTCCATGTAGAGTGATGGAGGACAGCTCCATAGAGAGAGTGATGGAGGACAGCTCCATAGAGAGTGAGTGATGGAGGACAGCTTCATAGAGAGTGGAGGACAGCTCCATAGAGAGTGATGGAGGACAGCTCCATGGAGAGTGAGTGATGGAGGACAGCTCCATAGAGAGTGATGGGGGACAGCTCCATAGAGAGTGATGGGGGACAGCTCCATAGAGAGAGTGATGGAGGACAGCTCCATAGAGAGTGAGTGATGGAGGACAGCTTCATAGAGAGTGGAGGACAGCTCCATAGAGAGTGAGTGATGGAGGACAGCTCCATAGAGAGTGATGGAGGACAGCTCCATGGAGAGTGAGTGATGGAGGACAGCTCCATAGAGAGTGATGGGGGACAGCTCCATAGAGAGTGATGGGGGACAGCTCCATAGAGAGTGATGGGGGACAGCTCCATAGAGAGAGTGATGGAGGACAGCTCCATAGTGAGTGATGGAGGACAGCTCCATAGAGAGTGAGTGATGGAGGACAGCTCCATAGAGAGTGAGTGATGGAGGACAGCTCCATAGAGAGTGATGGAGGACAGCTCCATAGAGAGTGATGGAGGACAGCTCCATAGAGAGTGATGGAGGACAGCTCCATAGAGAGTGATGGAGGACAGCTCCATAGAGAGTGATGGAGGACAGCTCCATAGAGAGTGATGGAGGACAGCTCCATAGAGAGTGATGGAGGACAGCTCCATAGAGAGTGATAGAGGACAGCTCCATAGAGAGTGATTGAGGACAGCTCCATAGAGAGTGATTGAGGACAGCTCCATAGAGAGTGATTGAGGACAGCTCCATAGTGATTTGCTGACCTGTAGCGGAGAACGGACGGTGATGACCTTGTTTCCTTCTGAGGCGTCAATCTGTACCAACACAGACACGTTCTCCTGCAGCACGGGATCTCTCACGTTATACAGCCTCCTGCCAGGCTGATCCACCGCCATGTTGGAGATCTCACTGTAACCTGTAGGAGCTGAGGAGGAGACAGACCAGTGGACATTGTTCCAGCTACTGACTGTATCTAATATCTAATGGCAGAGGAATAACATTTAAAAAATCCCATGCCGAGCTGTTCGGTTCGAATCCCGTTCAAACACAGGAAAAGGATTCCCTACCCATTAGTGCAGGACTAGAAACAGAGACGTGAAAACTCTGTTGGAATGTAAAAGAAGCCCAACCAGGAGAGACCACATCAAGCAACATGTACAGTACTACCCTATATGGAGGTGGCAGGTAGTGGTTAGAGCGTTGGACCAGTAACCAGCAGGTAGTGGTTAGAGCGTTGGACCAGTAACCAGCAGATGGTTAGAGTGTTGGACTAGTAACCAGCAGGTAGCCTAGTGGTTAGAGCGTTGGACTAGTAACCAGCAGGTAGACTAGTGGTTAGAGTGTTGGACTAGTAACCAGCAGGTAGCCTAGTGGTTAGAGCGTTGGACTAGTAACCAGCAGGTAGACTAGTGGTTAGAGTGTTGGACTAGTAACCAGCAGGTAGCCTAGTGGTTAGAGTGTTGGACTAGTAACCAGCAGGTAGTGGTTAGAGCGTTGGACTAGTAACCAGCAGGTAGTGGTTAGAGCGTTGGACTAGTAACCAGCAGGTAGTGGTTAGAGCGTTGGACGAGTAACCAGCAGGTAGCCTAGTGGTTAGAGCGTTGGACCAGTAACCAGCAGGTAGCCTAGTGGTTAGAGCGTTGGACTAGTAACCAGCAGGTAGTGGTTAGAGCGTTGGACTAGTAACCAGCAGGTAGACTAGTGGTTAGAGCGTTGGACTAGTAACCAGCAGGTAGACTAGTGGTTAGAGTGTTGGACTAGTAACCAGCAGGTAGCCTAGTGGTTAGAGCGTTGGACTAGTAACCAGCAGGTAGACTAGTGGTTAGAGTGTTGGACTAGTAACCAGCAGGTAGCCTAGTGGTTAGAGTGTTGGACTAGTAACCAGCAGGTAGCCTAGTGGTTAGAGTGTTGGACTAGTAACCAGCAGGTAGCCTAGTGGTTAGAGCGTTGGACTAGTAACCAGCAGGTAGCCTAGTGGTTAGAGCGTTGGGCCAGCAACCAGCAGGTAGCTTAGTGGTTAGAGCGTTGGACTAGTAACCAGCAGGTAGCCTAGTGGTTAGAGCGTTGGACTAGTAACCAGCAGGTAGACTAGTGGTTAGAGCGTTGGACTAGTAACCTGCAGGTAGTGGTTAGAGCGTTGGACTAGTAACCAGCAGGTAGACTAGTGGTTAGAGCGTTGGACTAGTAACCAGCAGGTAGCCTAGTGGTTAGAGTGTTGGACTAGTAACCAGCAGGTAGACTAGTGGTTAGAGTGTTGGACTAGTAACCAGCAGGTAGACTAGTGGTTAGAGCGTTGGACTAGTAACCAGCAGGTAGACTAGTGGTTAGAGCGTTGGACTAGTAACCGTAAGGTTGCAAGTTCAAATCTGTCGTTCTGCCCCTGAACAGGCAGTTAGCCCC